>NC_092771.1:61598355-61608355 GCF_047496795.1 Chiloscyllium punctatum
CTGTGTGTGTGTGTGTGTCCCTCCCTCGCTGTGTGTGTGTGTGTCCCTCCCTCGCTGTGTGTGTGTGTGTGTGTGTGTCCCTCCCTCGCTGTGTGTGTGTGTGTGTCCCTCCCACGCGCTGTGTGTGTGTGTGTGTGTCCCCCTCCCTCGCTGTGTGTGTGTGTGTGTCCCTCCCTCGCTGTGTGTGTGTGTGTGTGTCCCTCCCTCGCTGTGTGTGTGTGTGTCCCTCCCTCGCTGTGTGTGTGTGTGTGTGTGTGTGTCTGTGTGTCCCTCCCTCGCTCTGTGTGTGTGTGTGTGTGTGTGTCCCTCCATCGCTGTGTGTGTGTGTGTGTGTGTGTGTGGGTCCCTCCCTCGCTGTGTGTGTGTGTGTGTGTGTGTCCCTCCCTCGCTCTGTGTGTGTGTGTGTGTGTCCCTCCCTCGCTGTGTGTGTGTGTGTGTGTGTGTCCCTCCCTCGCTGTGTGTCTGTGTGTGTGTGTGTGTGTGTGCGTGTCCCTCCCTCGCTGTGTGTGTGTGTGTGTGTGTCTCCCTCGCTGTGTGTGTGTGTGTGTGTCCCTCCCTCGCTGTGTGTGTGTGATTGTCCCTCCCTCGCTGTGTGTGTGTGTGTGTGTGTGTGTATCCCTCCCTCGCTGTGTGTGTGTGTGTGTGTGTGTGTCCCTCCCTCGCTGTGAGAGTGTGTGTGTGTCCCTCCCTCGCTGTGTGTGTGTGTGTGTGTCCCTCCCTCGCTGTGTGTGTGTGTGTGTGTGTGTGTGTGTCCCTCCCTCGCTGTGTGTGTGTGTGTGTGTGTGTCCCTCCCTCGCTGTGTGTGTGTCCCTCCCTCGCTGTGTGTGTGTGTGTGTGTGTCCCTCCCTCGCTTTGTGTGTGTGAGCATGTCCCTCCCCCGCTGTGCGTCTGTGTGTGTGCATGCCCCTCCCTCGCTGTGTGTGTGTGTGTGTGTGTGTGCGTGTGTGTCCCTCCCTCGCTGTGTGTGTGTGTGTGTCCCTCCCTCGCTGTGTGTGTGTGTGTGTCCCTCCCTCGCTGTGTGTGTGTGTGTGTGTCCCTCCCTCGCTGTGTGTGTGTGTGTCCCTCCCTCGCTGTGTGTATGTGTGTCCCTCCCTCGCTGTGTGTGTGTGTGTGTGCGTGTGTGTCCCTCCCTCGCTGTGTGTGTGTGTGTGTCCCTCCCTCGCTGTGTGTGTGTGTGTGTCCCTCCCTCGCTGTGTGTGTGTGTGTCCCTCCCTCGCTGTGTGTGTGTGTGTGTTTGTGTCCCTCCCTCGCTGTGTGTCTGTGTGTGTGTGTGTGTGTGTGTGTGTCCCTCCCTCGCTCTGTGTGTGTGTGTGTGTGTGTGTGTCCCTCCCTCGCTGTGTGTGTGTGTGTCCCTCCCTCGCTCTGTGTGTGTGTGTGTGTGTGTGTGTGTGTCCCTCCCACACTGTGTGTGTGTGTGTCCCTCCCTCGCTGTGTGTGTGTGTGTGTGTGTCCCTCCCTCGCTGTGTGTGTGTGTGTGTCCCTCCCTCGCAGTGTGTGTGTGTGTGTGTGTGTCCCTCCCTCGCTGTGTGTGTGTGTGTGTGTCCCTCCCTCGCTGTGTGTGTGAGTGTGTCCCTCCCTTGCTGTGTGTGTGTGTGTGTGTGTGTGTGTGTCCCTCCCTCGCTGTGTGTGTGTGTCCCTCCCTCGCTGTGTGTGTGTGTGTGTCCCTCCCTCGCTGTGTGTGTGTGTGTGTGTGTCCCTCCCTCGCTGTGTGTGTGTGTGTGTGTGTGTGTCCCTCCCTCGCTGTGTGTGTGTGTGTGTGTGTGTCCCTCCCTCGCTGTGTGTGTGTGTGTGTGTGAGTGTGTCCCTCCCTCGCTGTGTGTGTGTATGTGTCCCTCCCTCGCTGTGTGTGTGTGTGTGTCCCTCCCTCGCTGTGTGTGTGTGTGTGTGTGTGTGTGTGTCCCTCCCTCGCTGTGTGTGTGTGTGTGTGTGTCCCTCCCTCGCTGTGAGTGTGTGTGTGTGTGTGTGTGTCCCTCCCTCGCTGTGTGTGTGTGTGTGTGTGTGTCCCTCCCTCGCTGTGAGTGTGTGTCCCTCCCTCGCTGTGTGTGTGTGTGTGTGTGTGTCCCTCCCTCGCTGTGTGTGTGTGTCCCTCCCTCGCTGTGTGTGTGTGTGTGTGTGTGTGTGTGTGTCCCTCCCTCGCTGTGTGTGTGTGTGTCCCTCCCTCGCTGTGTGTGTATGTGTGGGTGTGTCCCTCCCTCGCTGTGTGTGTGTGTGTGTGTGTGTGTCCCTCCCTCGCTGTGTGTGTGTGTGTGTGTGTGTGTGTGTATGTGTGTGTGTGTCCCTCCCTCGCTGTGTGTGTGTGTGTGTGTGTGTGTCCCTCCCTCGCTGTGTGTGTGTGTGTGTGTCCCTCCCTCGCTGTGCGTGTGTGTGTCCCTCCCTCGCCGTTTGTCTGCGTGTATCCCCCTCACTGTGTATGTGCATGTCCCTCCCTCGCTTTGCATGTGTGTGCTCCCTCTCAATTTGTGTGCACATGCCCTCCCCCTCGCGGGGTGTGTGCTTGACCCTCCTTCGCTGTTTGTCCCTCCCTCGCTATGTGTGTGCGTGTCCCTCCAACGCTGTGTGTCCATGCTCCCTCCCTCGCTGCGTGTGTCAGCGTGTCCCTCCCTCGCTCTGTGTGTGTGTGTGTTTGTGTGTGTGTCCCTCCCTCACTGAGTGTGTGTGTGTGTCCCTCCCTCGCTGTGTGTGTGTGTGTGTCCCTCCCTCGCTGTGTGTGTGTGTGTGTCCCTCTCTCGCTGGGTGTGTGTGTGTGTGTGTGTCCCTCCCTCGCTGTGTGTGTGTCCCTCCCTCGCTGTGTGTGTGTGTGTCCCTCCCTCGCTGTGTGTGTGTGTGTGTGTGTGTGTGTGTCCCTCCCTCGCTGTGTGTGTGTGTGTCCCTCCCTCGCTCTGTGTGTGTGTGTGTGTCCCTCCCTCGCTATGTGTGTGTGTGTGTATATGTGTGTCCCTCCCTCGCTGTGTGTGTGTGTGTGTGTCCCTCCCTCGCTGTGTGTGTGTGTGTGTGTGTCCCTCCCTCGCTGTGTGTGTGTGTGTCCCTCCCTCGCTGTGTGTGTGTGTGTGTGTCCCTCCCTCGCTGTGTGTGTGTGTGTGTGTCCCTCCCTCGCTGTGTGTGTGTGTGTGTGTGTGTCCCTCCCTCGCTGTGTGTGTGTGAGTGTGTGTCCCTCCCTCGCTGTGTGTGTGAGTGTGTCCCTCCCTCGCTGTGTGTGTGTGTTTGTGTGTGTCCCTCCCCAGCTGTGTGTGTGTGTGTGTGTCCCTCCCTCGCTGTGTGTGTGTGTGTGTGTCCCTCCCTCGCTCTGTGTGTGTGTGTGTGTGTGTGTGTCCCTCCCTCGTTGTGTGTGTGTGTGTGTCCCTCCCTCGCTGTGTGTGTGAGTGTCCCTCCCTCGCTGTGTGTGTGTGTGTGTGTGTGTCCCTCCCTCGCTGTGTGTGTGTGTGTGTCCCTCCCTCGCTGTGTGTGTGTGTGTGTGTGTGTCCCTCCCTCGCTGTGTGTGTGTGTCCCTCCCTCGCTGTGTGTGTGTGTGTCCCTCCCTCGCTGTGTGTGTGTGTGTGTTTGTGTCCCTCCCTCGCTGTGTGTCTGTGTGTGTGTGTGTGTGTGTGTGTCCCTCCCTCGCTCTGTGTGTGTGTGTGTGTGTGTCCCTCCCTCGCTGTGTGTGTGTGTGTCCCTCCCTCGCTCTGTGTGTGTGTGTGTGTGTGTGTGTGTCCCTCCCACACTGTGTGTGTGTGTGTCCCTCCCTCGCTGTGTGTGTGTGTGTGTGTGTCCCTCCCTCGCTGTGTGTGTGTGTGTGTGTCCCTCCCTGGCAGTGTGTGTGTGTGTGTGTGTGTGTCCCTCCCTCGCTGTGTGTGTGTGTGTGTGTCCATTCCTCGCTGTGTGTGTGAGTGTGTCCCTCCCTTGCTGTGTGTGTGTGTGTGTGTGTGTGTGTGTCCCTCCCTCGCTGTGTGTGTGTGTCCCTCCCTCGCTGTGTGTGAGTGTGTGTCCCTCCCTCGCTGTGTGTGTGTGTGTGTCCCTCCCTCGCTGTGTGTGTGTGTGTGTGTGTGTCCCTCCCTCGCTGTGTGTGTGTGTGTGTGTGTGTGTCCCTCCCTCGCTGTGTGTGTGTGTGTGTGTGTGTCCCTCCCTCGCTGTGTGTGTGTGTGTGTGAGTGTGTCCCTCCCTCGCTGTGTGTGTGTATGTGTCCCTCCCTCGCTGTTTGTGTGTGTGTGTCCCTCCCTCGCTGTGTGTGTGTGTGTGTGTGTGTGTGTGTGTCCCTCCCTCGCTGTGTGTGTGTGTGTGTGTGTGTGTCCCTCCCTCGCTGTGAGTGTGTGTGTGTGTGTGTGTGTGTGTCCCTCCCTCGCTGTGTGTGTGTGTGTGTGTGTCCCTCCCTCGCTGTGAGTGTGTGTCCCTCCCTCGCTGTGTGTGTGTGTGTGTGTCCCTCCCTCGCTGTGTGTGTGTGTCCCTCCCTCGCTGTGTGTGTGTGTGTGTGTGTGTGTCCCTCCCACACTGTGTGTGTGTGTGTCCCTCCCTCGCTGTGTGTGTGTGTGTGTGTGTCCCTCCCTCGCTGTGTGTGTGTGTGTGTCCCTCCCTCGCAGTGTGTGTGTGTGTGTGTGTGTCCCTCCCTCGCTGTCTGTGTGTGTGTGTGTCCCTCCCTCGCTGTGTGTGTGAGTGTGTCCCTCCCTTGCTGTGTGTGTGTGTGTGTGTGTGTGTGTCCCTCCCTCGCTGTGTGTGTGTGTCCCTCCCTCGCTGTGTGTGTGTGTGTGTCCCTCCCTCGCTGTGTGTGTGTGTGTGTCCCTCCCTCGCTGTGTGTGTGTGTGTGTGTGTCCCTCCCTCGCTGTGTGTGTGTGTGTGTGTGTGTCCCTCCCTCGCTGTGTGTGTGTGTGTGTGTGTGTCCCTCCCTCGCTGTGTGTGTGTGTGTGTGAGTGTGTCCCTCCCTCGCTGTGTGTGTGTATGTGTCCCTCCCTCGCTGTGTGTGTGTGTGTGTCCCTCCCTCGCTGTGTGTGTGTGTGCGTGTGTGTGTGTCCCTCCCTCGCTGTGTGTGTGTGTGTGTGTGTGTCCCTCCCTCGCTGTGAGTGTGTGTGTGTGTGTGTGTGTCCCTCCCTCGCTGTGTGTGTGTGTGTGTGTGTCCCTCCCTCGCTGTGAGTGTGTGTCCCTCCCTCGCTGTGTGTGTGTGTGTGTGTGTGTCCCTCCCTCGCTGTGTGTGTGTGTCCCTCCCTCGCTCTGTGTGTGTGTGTGTGTCCCTCCATCGCTGTGTGTGTGTGTGTCCCTCCCTCGCTGTGTGTGTATGTGTGGGTGTGTCCCTCCCTCGCTGTGTGTGTGTGTGTGTGTGTGTGTGTGTGTCCCTCCCTCGCTGTGTGTGTGTGTGTGTGTGTGTCCCTCCCTCGCTGTGTGTGTGTGTGTGTGTCCCTCCCTCGCTGTGTGTGTGTGTGTGTCCCTCTCTCGCTGGGTGTGTGTGTGTGTGTGTGTCCCTCCCTCGCTGTGTGTGTGTCCCTCCCTCGCTGTGTGTGTGTGTGTCCCTCCCTCGCTGTGTGTGTGTGTGTGTGTGTGTCCCTCCCTCGCTGTGTGTGTGTGTGTCCCTCCCTCGCTCTGTGTGTGTGTGTGTGTGTCCCTCCCTCGCTATGTGTGTGTGTGTGTGTATATGTGTGTACCTCCCTCGCTGTGTGTGTGTGTGTGTGTCCCTCCCTCGCTGTGTGTGTGTGTGTGTGTCCCTCCCTCGCTGTGTGTGTGTGTATCCCTCCCTCGCTGTGTGTGTGTGTGTGTGTGTGTCCCTCCCTCGCTGTGTGTGTGTGTGTGTGTCCCTCCCTCGCTGTGTGTGTGTGTGTGTGTGTGTCCCTCCCTCGCTGTGTGTGTGAGTGTGTGTCCCTCCATCGCTGTGTGTGTGAGTGTGTCCCTCCCTCGCTGTGTGTGTGTGTTTGTGTGTGTCCCTCCCCAGCTGTGTGTGTGTGTGTGTCCCTCCCTCGCTGTGTGTGTGTGTGTGTGTGTCCCTCCCTCGCTCTGTGTGTGTGTGTGTGTGTGTGTCCCTCCCTCGCTGTGTGTGTGTGTGTGTCCCTCCCTCGCTGTGTGTGTGAGTGTCCCTCCCTCGCTGTGTGTGTGTGTGTGTGTGTGTCCCTCCCTCGCTGTGTGTGTGTGTGAGTCCCTCCCTCGCTGTGTGTGTGTGTGTGTGTGTGTCCCTCCCTCGCTGTGTGTGTGTGTCCCTCCCTCGCTGTGTGTGTGTGTGTCCCTCCCTCGCTGTGTGTGTGTGTGTGTTTGTGTCCCTCCCTCGCTGTGTGTCTGTGTGTGTGTGTGTGTGTGTGTGTCCCTCCCTCGCTCTGTGTGTGTGTGTGTGTGTGTGTGTCCCTCCCTCGCTGTGTGTGTGTGTGTCCCTCCCTCGCTCTGTGTGTGTGTGTGTGTCCCTCCCACACTGTGTGTGTGTGTGTCCCTCCCTCGCTGTGTGTGTGTGTGTGTGTGTCCCTCCCTCGCTGTGTGTGTGTGTGTGTGTCCCTCCCTCGCAGTGTGTGTGTGTGTGTGTGTGTCCCTCCCTCGCTGTGTGTGTGTGTGTGTGTGTCCCTCCCTCGCTGTGTGTGTGAGTGTGTCCCTCCCTTGCTCTGTGTGTGTGTGTGTGTGTGTCCCTCCCTCGCTGTGTGTGTGTGTGTGTGTCCCTCCCTCGCTGTGTGTGTGTGTCCCTCCCTCGCTGTGTGTGTGTGTCTGTCCCTCCCTCGCTGTGTGTGTGTGTGTGTCCCTCCCTCGCTGTGTGTGTGTGTGTGTGTGTCCCTCCCTCGCTGTGTGTGTGTGTGTGTGTGTGTCCCTCCCTCGCTGTGTGTGTGTGTGTGTGTGTGTCCCTCCCTCGCTGTGTGTGTGTGTGTGAGTGTGTCCCTCCCTCGCTGTGTGTGTGTATGTGTCCCTCCCTCGCTGTGTGTGTGTGTGTGTCCCTCCCTCGCTGTGTGTGTGTGTGTGTGTGTGTCCCTCCCTCGCTGTGTGTGTGTGTGTGTGTGTGTCCCTCCCTCGCTGTGAGTGTGTGTGTGTGTGTGTGTGTGTGTCCCTCCCTCGCTGTGTGTGTGTGTGTGTGTGTGTGTGTCCCTCCCTCGCTGTGTGTGTGTGTGTCCCTCCCTCGCTGTGTGTGTATGTGTGGGTGTGTCCCTCCCTCGCTGTGTGTGTGTGTGTGTGTGTGTGTGTGTGTCCCTCCCTCGCTGTGTGTGTGTGTGTGTGTGTGTGTGTGTGTGTATGTGTGTGTGTGTCCCTCCCTCGCTGTGTGTGTGTGTGTGTGTGTGTGTCTCCCTCCCTCGCTGTGTGTGTGTGTGTGTGTCCCTCCCTCGCTGTGTATGTGCATGTCCCTCCCTCGCTTTGCATGTGTGTGCCCCCTCTCAATTTGTGTGCACATGCCCTCCCCCTCGCGGGGTGTGTGCTTGACCCTCCTTCGCTGTTTGTCCCTCCCTCGCTATGTGTGTGCGTGTCCCTCCAACGCTGTGTGTCCATGCTCCCTCCCTCGCTGCGTGTGTCAGCGTGTCCCTCCCTCGCTCTGTGTGTGTGTGTGTTTGTGTGTGTGTCCCTCCCTCACTGAGTGTGTGTGTGTGTCCCTCCCTCGCTGTGTGTGTGTGTGTGTCCCTCCCTCGCTGTGTGTGTGTGTGTGTCCCTCTCTCGCTGGGTGTGTGTGTGTGTGTGTGTCCCTCCCTCGCTGTGTGTGTGTCCCTCCCTCGCTGTGTGTGTGTGTGTCCCTCCCTCGCTGTGTGTGTGTGTGTGTGTGTGTGTGTGTCCCTCCCTCGCTGTGTGTGTGTGTGTCCCTCCCTCGCTCTGTGTGTGTGTGTGTGTCCCTCCCTCGCTATGTGTGTGTGTGTGTATATGTGTGTCCCTCCCTCGCTGTGTGTGTGTGTGTGTGTCCCTCCCTCGCTGTGTGTGTGTGTGTCCCTCCCTCGCTCCGTGTGTGTGTGTGTGTGTGTGTCCCTCCCTCGCTATGTGTGTGTGTGTGTATATGTGTGTCCCTCCCTCGCTGTGTGTGTGTGTGTGTGTCCCTCCCTCGCTGTGTGTGTGTGTGTGTGTCCCTCCCTCGCTGTGTGTGTGTGTGTCCCTCCCTCGCTGTGTGTGTGTGTGTGTGTGTCCCTCCCTCGCTGTGTGTGTGTGTGTGTGTGTCCCTCCCTCGCTGTGTGTGTGTGTGTGTGTGTGTCCCTCCCTCGCTGTGTGTGTGTGAGTGTGTGTCCCTCCCTCGCTGTGTGTGTGAGTGTGTCCCTCCCTCGCTGTGTGTGTGTGTTTGTGTGTGTCCCTCCCCAGCTGTGTGTGTGTGTGTGTGTGTCCCTCCCTCGCTGTGTGTGTGTGTGTGTGTCCCTCCCTCGCTCTGTGTGTGTGTGTGTGTGTGTGTCCCTCCCTCGCTGTGTGTGTGTGTGTGTCCCTCCCTCGCTGTGTGTGTGAGTGTCCCTCCCTCGCTGTGTGTGTGTGTGTGTGTGTGTGTGTCCCTCCCTCGCTGTGTGTGTGTGTGTGTCCCTCCCTCGCTGTGTGTGTGTGTGTGTGTGTGTCCCTCCCTCGCTGTGTGTGTGTGTCCCTCCCTCGCTGTGTGTGTGTGTGTGTGTGTGTGTCCCTCCCTCGCTGTGAGTGTGTGTGTGTGTGTGTCCCTCCCTCGCTGTGTGTGTGTGTCCCTCCCTCGCTGTGTGTGTGTGTGTGTGTGTGTGTCCCTCCCTCGCTGTGTGTGTGTGTGTGTGTGTGTCCCTCCCTCTCTGTGTGTGTGTCCCTCCCTCGCTGTGTGTGTGTGTGTGTGCGTGTGTGTGTCCCTCCCTCGCTGTGTGTGTGTGAGCATGTCCCTCCCTCGCTGTGTGTGTGTGTGTGTGTGTGTGTCCCTCCCTCGCTGTGTGTGTGTGTGTGTCCCTCACTCGCTGTGTGTGTGTGTGTGTGTGTCCCTCCCTCGCTGTGTGTGTGTGTGTGTGTGTGTCCCTCCCTCGCTGTGTGTGTGTGTGTCCCTCCCTCGCTGTGTGTATGTGTGTCCCTCCCTCGCTGTGTGTGTGTGTGTGTGTGTGTCCCTCCCTCGCTGTGTGTGTGTGTGTCCCTCCCTCGCTGTGTGTGTGTGTCTGTCCCTCCCTCGCTATGTGTGTGTGTGTCCCTCCCTCGCTGTGTGTATGTGTGTGTGTGTGTGTGTCCCTCCCTCGGTGTGTGTGTGTGTGTGTGTGCGTGTGTGTGTGTGTGTGTCCCTCCCTCGCTGTGTGTGTGTGTGTGTGTGTCCCTCCCTCGCTCTGTGTGTGTGTGTGTGTGTGTGTGTGTGTGTGTGTGTCCCTCCCTCACTGTGTGTGTGTGTGTCCCTCCCTCGCTGTGTGTGTGTGTGTGTCCCTCCCTCGCTGTGTGTGTGTGTGTGTCCCTCCCTCGCTGTGTGTGTGTGTCTGTCCCTCCCTCGCTGTGTGTGTGTGTGTGTGTGTGTCCCTCCCTCGCTGTGTGTGTGTGTGTGTGTGTCCCTCCCTCGCTGTGTGTGTGAGTGTGTCCCTCCCTTGCTGTGTGTGTGTGTGTGTGTGTGTGTGTGTCCCTCCCTCGCTGTGTGTGTGTGTCCCTCCCTCGCTGTGTGTGTGTGTGTGTCCCTCCCTCGCTATGTTTGTGTGTGTGTGTCCCTCCCTCGCTGTGTGTGTGTGTGTGTCCCTCCCTCGCTGTGTGTGTGTGTGTGTGTGTGTGTGTGTGTCCCTCCCTCGCTGTGTGTGTGTGTGTGTGTGTCCCTCCCTCGCTGTGTGTGTGTGTGTGTGTGTGTGTCCCTCCCTCGCTGTGTGTGTGTATGTGTCGCTCCCTCGCTGTGTGTATGTGCGTGTCCCTCCCTCGCTGTGTGTGTGTGTGTGTGTATCCCTCATTCGCTGTGTGTGTGTGTGTGTGTGTGTCCCTCCCTCGCTGTGTGTGTGTGTCCCTCCCTCGCTGTGTGTGTGTGTGTGTGTGTGTCCCTCCCTCGCTGTGTGTGTGTGTGTCCCTCCCTCGCTGTGTGTGTGTGTGTGTGTGTGTCCCTCCCTCGCTGTGTGTGTGTGTGTCCCTCCCTCGCTGTGTGTGTGTGTGTGTCCCTCCCTCGCTGTGTGTGTGTGTGTGTGTGTGTGTGTGTGTGTGTGTGTGTCCCTCC
>NC_092771.1:61610855-61620855 GCF_047496795.1 Chiloscyllium punctatum
GTGTGTGTGTGTGTGTGTGTCCCTCCCTCGCTGTGAGTGTGTGTGTGTGTGTGTCCCTCCCTCGCTGTGAGTGTGTGTGTGTGTGTGTGTGTGTGTGTGTCCCTCCCTCGCTGTGAGTGTGTGTTTGTGTGTGTCCCTCCCTCGCTGTGAGTGTGTGTGTGTGTGTGTCCCTCCCTCGCTGTGAGTGTGTGTGTGTGTGTGTGTCCCTCCCTCGCTGTGAGTGTGTGTGTGTGTCCCTCCCTCGCTGTGAGTGTGTGTGTGTGTGTGACCCTCCCTCGCTGTGAGTGTGTGTGTGTGTGTCCCTCCCTCGCTGTGAGTGTGTGTGTGTGTGTCCCTCCCTCGCTGTGTGTGTGTGTGTGTGTGTCCCTCCCTCGCTGTGTGTGTGTGTCCCTCCCTCGCTGTGTGTGTGTGTGTGTGTGTGTGTGTCCCTCCCTCGCTGTGTGTGTGTGTGTGTGTGTGTCCCTCCCTCGCTGTGTGTGTGTGTGTGTGTCCCTCCCTCGCTGTGTGTGTGTGTGTCCCTCCCTCGCTGTGTGTGTGTGTGTGTGTGTGTGTGTGAGTCCCTCCCTCGCTGTGTGTGTGTGTGTGTGTGTCCCTCCCTCGCTCTGTGTGTGTGTGTGTGTGTGTGTGTGTGTGTATGTGTCCCTCCCTCGCTATGTGTGTGTGTGTGTGTCCCTCCCTCGCTGTGTGTGTGTGTCCCTCCCTCGCTGTGTGTTTGTGTGTGTGTGTGTGTGTGTCCCTCCCTCGCTGTGTGTGTGCGTGTCCCTCCCTCGCTGTGTGTGTGTGTGTCCCTCCCTCGCTGTGTGTGTGTGTGTGTGTCCCTCCCTCGCTGTGTGTGTGTGTGTGTGTGTGTGTGTCCCTCCCTCGCTGTGTGTGTGTGTATGTCCCTCCCTCGCTGTGTGTGTGTGAGTGTGTGTCGCTCCCTCGCTGTGTGTGTATGTTTGTGTGTGTCCCTCCCCCGCTGTGTGTGTGTGTGTGTGTGTCCCTCCCTCGCTGTGTGTGTGTCCCTCCCTCGCTCTGTGTGTGTGTGTGTGTGTGTCCCTCCCTCGCTGTGTGTGTGTGTGTGTGTGTGTGTGTCCCTCCCTCGCTGTGTGTGTGTGTGTGTGTCCCTCCCTTGCTCTGTGTGTGTGTGTTTGTGTGTGTGTCCCTCCCTCGCTGTGTGTGTGTGCGTGTCCCTCCCTCGCTGTGTGTGTGTGTGTCCCTCCCTCGCTGTGTGTGTGTGTGCGTGTGTCCCTCCCTCGCTGAGTGTCTGTGTGTGTGTGTGTGTTTGTGTCCCTCCCTCGCTGTGTGTGTGTGTGTGTGTGTCCCTCCCTCGCTGTGTGTGTGTGTGTGTCCCTCCCTCGCTCTGTGTGTGTGTGTGTGTGTGTGTGTGTGTGTCCCTCCCTCACTGTGTGTGTGTGTGTGTGTCCCTCCCTCGCTGTGTGTGTGTGTGTGTGTGTCCCTCCCTCGCTCTGTGTGTGTGTGTGTGTGTGTATCCCTCCCTCGCTGTGTGTGTGTGTGTGTGTCCCTCCCTCGCTGTGTGCGTGTGTGTGTCCCTCCCTTGCTGTGTGTGTGTGTGTGTGTGTGTGTGTGTCCCTCCCTCGCTGTGTGTCCGTGTCCCTCCCTCGCTGTGTGTGTGTGTGTCCCTCCCTCGCTGTGTGTGTGTGTGTGTCCCTCCCTCGCTGTGTGTGTGTGTGTGTGTCCCTCCCTCGCTGTGTGTGTGTGTGTGTGTGTGTCCCACCCTCGCTGTGTGTGTGTGTGTGTGTCCCTCGCTCGCTGTGTGTGTGTATGTGTCCCTCCCTCGCTGTGTGTGTGTGTGTGTCCCTCCCTCGCTGTGTGTGTGTGTGTGTGTGTGTGTGTGTGTCCCTCCCTCGCTGTGAGTGTGTGTGCGTGTGTGTGTTTCCCTCCCTCGCTGTGAGTGTGTGTGTGTGTGTGTCCCTCCCTCGCTGTGAGTGTGTGTGTGTGTGTGTGTCCCTCCCTCGCTGTGAGTGTGTGTGTGTCCCTCCCTCGCTGTGTGTGTGTGTGTGTGTGTCCCTCCCTCGCTGTGTGCGTGTGTCCCTCCCTCGCTGTGTGTGTGTGTGTGTGTGTGTGTGTGTGTCCCTCCCTCGCTGTGTGTGTGTCCCTCCCTCGCTGTGTGTGTTTGTGTGTGTCCCTCCCTCGCTGTGTGTGTGTGTGTGTGTGTGTCCCTCCCTCGCTGTGTGTGTGTGTGTGTGTGTGTGTGTGTCCCTCCCTCGCTGTGTGTGTGTGTGTCCCTCCCTCGCCGTGTGTCTGCGTGTATCCCCCTCACTGTGTATGTGCATGTCCCTCCCTCGCTTTGCACGTGTGTGCCCCCTCTCAATTTGTGTGCACATGCCCTCCCCCTCGCGGGGTGTGTGCTTGTCCCTCCTTCGCTGTGTGTCCCTCCCTCGCTATGTGTGTGCGTGTCCCTCCCACGCTGTGTGTCCATGCTCCCTCCCTCGCTGCGTGTGTCAGCGTGTTCCTCCCTCACTCTGTGTGTGTGTGTGTGTGTGTGTGTGTGTCCATCCCTCGCTGTGAGTGTGTGCGTGTGTGTGTGTGTGTGTGTGTCCCTCCCTCGCTGTGAGTGTGTGTGTGTGTGTGTCCCTCCCTCGCTGTGAGTGTGTGTGTGTGTGTGTGTGTGTGTGTGTCCCTCCCTCGCTGTGAGTGTGTGTTTGTGTGTGTCCCTCCCTCGCTGTGAGTGTGTGTGTGTGTGTGTCCCTCCCTCGCTGTGAGTGTGTGTGTGTGTGTGTGTCCCTCCCTCGCTGTGAGTGTGTGTGTGTGTCCCTCCCTCGCTGTGAGTGTGTGTGTGTGTGTGACCCTCCCTCGCTGTGAGTGTGTGTGTGTGTGTCCCTCCCTCGCTGTGAGTGTGTGTGTGTGTGTCCCTCCCTCGCTGTGTGTGTGTGTGTGTGTGTCCCTCCCTCGCTGTGTGTGTGTGTCCCTCCCTCGCTGTGTGTGTGTGTGTGTGTGTGTGTGTCCCTCCCTCGCTGTGTGTGTGTGTGTGTGTGTGTCCCTCCCTCGCTGTGTGTGTGTCCCTCCCTCGCTGTGTGTGTGTGTGTCCCTCCCTCGCTGTGTGTGTGTGTGTGTGTGTGTGTGTGTGAGTCCCTCCCTCGCTCTGTGTGTGTGTGTGTGTGTCCCTCCCTCGCTCTGTGTGTGTGTGTGTGTGTGTGTGTGTATGTGTCCCTCCCTCGCTATGTGTGTGTGTGTGTGTCCCTCCCTCGCTGTGTGTGTGTGTCCCTCCCTCGCTGTGTGTGTGTGTGTCCCTCCCTCGCTGTGTGTGTGTGTGTGTGTGTGTGTGAGTCCCTCCCTCGCTCTGTGTGTGTGTGTGTGTGTCCCTCCCTCGCTCTGTGTGTGTGTGTGTGTGTGTGTGTGTGTGTCCCTCCCTCGCTGTGTGTGTGTGTGTCCCTCCCTCGCTGTGTGTGTGTGTGTGTGTGTGTGTGTGAGTCCCTCCCTCGCTCTGTGTGTGTGTGTGCGTGTCCCTCCCTCGCTGTGTGTGTGTGTGTCCCTCCCTCGCTGTGTGTGTGTGTGTGTCCCTCCCTCGCTGTGTGTGTGTGTGTGTGTGTGTGTGTCCCTCCCTCGCTGTGTGTGTGTGTATGTCCCTCCCTCGCTGTGTGTGTGTGAGTGTGTGTCGCTCCCTCGCTGTGTGTGTATGTTTGTGTGTGTCCCTCCCCCGCTGTGTGTGTGTGTGTGTGTGTCCCTCCCTCGCTGTGTGTGTGTCCCTCCCTCGCTCTGTGTGTGTGTGTGTGTGTGTCCCTCCCTCGCTGTGTGTGTGTGTGTGTGTGTGTGTGTCCCTCCCTCGCTGTGTGTGTGTGTGTGTGTCCCTCCCTTGCTCTGTGTGTGTGTGTTTGTGTGTGTGTCCCTCCCTCGCTGTGTGTGTGTGCGTGTCCCTCCCTCGCTGTGTGTGTGTGTGTCCCTCCCTCGCTGTGTGTGTGTGTGCGTGTGTCCCTCCCTCGCTGAGTGTCTGTGTGTGTGTGTGTGTTTGTGTCCCTCCCTCGCTGTGTGTGTGTGTGTGTGTGTCCCTCCCTCGCTGTGTGTGTGTGTGTGTCCCTCCCTCGCTCTGTGTGTGTGTGTGTGTGTGTGTGTGTGTCCCTCCCTCACTGTGTGTGTGTGTGTGTGTCCCTCCCTCGCTGTGTGTGTGTGTGTGTGTGTCCCTCCCTCGCTCTGTGTGTGTGTGTGTGTGTGTATCCCTCCCTCGCTGTGTGTGTGTGTGTGTGTGTCCCTCCCTCGCTGTGTGCGTGTGTGTGTCCCTCCCTTGCTGTGTGTGTGTGTGTGTGTGTGTGTGTGTCCCTCCCTCGCTGTGTGTCCGTGTCCCTCCCTCGCTGTGTGTGTGTGTGTCCCTCCCTCGCTGTGTGTGTGTGTGTGTCCCTCCCTCGCTGTGTGTGTGTGTGTGTGTCCCTCCCTCGCTGTGTGTGTGTGTGTGTGTGTGTCCCACCCTCGCTGTGTGTGTGTGTGTGTGTCCCTCGCTCGCTGTGTGTGTGTATGTGTCCCTCCCTCGCTGTGTGTGTGTGTGTGTCCCTCCCTCGCTGTGTGTGTGTGTGTGTGTGTGTGTGTGTGTCCCTCCCTCGCTGTGAGTGTGTGTGCGTGTGTGTGTTTCCCTCCCTCGCTGTGAGTGTGTGTGTGTGTGTGTCCCTCCCTCGCTGTGAGTGTGTGTGTGTGTGTGTGTCCCTCCCTCGCTGTGAGTGTGTGTGTGTCCCTCCCTCGCTGTGTGTGTGTGTGTGTGTCCCTCCCTCGCTGTGTGCGTGTGTCCCTCCCTCGCTGTGTGTGTGTGTGTGTGTGTGTGTGTCCCTCCCTCGCTGTGTGTGTGTCCCTCCCTCGCTGTGTGTGTTTGTGTGTGTCCCTCCCTCGCTGTGTGTGTGTGTGTGTGTGTGTCCCTCCCTCGCTGTGTGTGTGTGTGTCCCTCCCTCGCCGTGTGTCTGCGTGTATCCCCCTCACTGTGTATGTGCATGTCCCTCCCTCGCTTTGCACGTGTGTGCCCCCTCTCAATTTGTGTGCACATGCCCTCCCCCTCGCGGGGTGTGTGCTTGTCCCTCCTTCGCTGTGTGTCCCTCCCTCGCTATGTGTGTGCGTGTCCCTCCCACGCTGTGTGTCCATGCTCCCTCCCTCGCTGCGTGTGTCAGCGTGTTCCTCCCTCACTCTGTGTGTGTGTGTGTGTGTGTGTGTGTGTGTGTGTGTCCCTCCCTCACTGTGTGTCCATTGCTCTCTGTGTATGTGCGCATGCATGTCCTTCCCTCACTGTGTCAGTGTGTGTGTGTGTCCCTTCGCTGCGTGTCCCTCCCTCACTGTGCGTGTGGGTGTGTGGGTCCCTCCCTTGCTGTGTGTGTGTGTGTGTGTGTGTGTGTGTCCATCCCTTGCTGTGTGTGTGTGTGTGTGTGTGTGTGTGTGTGTGTCCCTCCCTTGCTGTGTGTGTGTGTGTGTGTGTCCCTCCCTTGCTCTGTGCGTGTGTGTGTCCCTCCCTTGCTGTGTGTGTGTGTGTCCCTCCCTTGTTGTGTGCGTGCGTGTCCCTCCCTCGCTGTGTGTGTGTGTGCGTGTCCCTCCCTCGCTGTGTGTGTGAGTGTGCGTGTCCATCCCTCGCTGTGTGTGTGTGTGTGCGTGTCCCTCCCTCGCTGTGTGTGTGTGTGTGCGTGTCCCTCCCTCGCTGTGTGTGTGTGTGTGCGTGTCCCTCCCTCGCTGTGTGTGTGTGTGTGTGTCCCTCCCTCGCTGTGTGTGTGTGTGTGTGTGTGTGTGTGTGTCCCTCCCTCGCTGTGTGTGTGTGTGTGTGTCCCTCCCTCGCTGTGTGTGTGTGTGTGTGTCCCTCCCTCGCTGTGTGTGTGTGTGTGTGTGTGTCCCTCCCTCGCTGTGTGTGTGTATGTGTCGCTCCCTCGCTGTGTGTATGTGTGTGTCCCTCCCTCGCTGTGTGTGTGTGTGTGGGTCCCTCCCTCGCTGTGAGTGTGTGTGTGTGTGTTTGTCCCTCCCTCGCTGTGAGTGTGTGTGTGTGTCCCTCCCTCGCGGTGAGTGCCTGTGTGTGTGTGTGTGTCCCTCCCTCGCTGTGAGTGTGTGTGTGTGTCCCTCCCTCGCTGTGAGTGTGTGTGTGTGTGTGTGTCCCTCCCTCGCTGTGAGTGTGTGTGTATGTGTGTCCCTCCCTCGCTGTGAGTGTGTGTGTGTGTCCCTCCCTCGCTGTGTGTGTGTGTGTCCCTCCCTCGCTGTGTGTGTGTGTCCCTCCCTCGCTGTGTGTGTGTGTGTGTGTGTGTGTGTGTCCCTCCCTCGCTGTGTGTGTGTGTGTGTCCCTCCCTCGCTCTGTGTGTGTGTGTGTGTGTGTATGTATGTGTCCCTCCCTCGCTATGTGTGTGTGTGTGTGTCCCTCCCACGATGTGTGTGTGTGTGTGTGTGTGTCCCTCCCTCGCTGTGTGTGTGCGTGTGTGTGTCCCTCCCTCGCTGTGTGTGTGTGTGTCCCTCCCTCGCTGTGTGTGTGTGTGTGTGTGTGTGTCCCTCCCTCGCTGTGTGTGTGTGTGTGTATGTCACTCCCTCGCTGTGTGTGTGTGACTGTGTGTCGCTCCCTCGCTGTGTGTGTGTGTTTGTGTGTGTCCCTCCCCCGCTGTATGTGTCCCTCCCTCGCTGTGTGTGTGTGTGTGTGTGTGTGTGTGTACCTCCCTCGCTCTGTGTGTGTGTGTGTGTGTGTGTCCCTCCCTCGCTGTGTGTGTGTGTGTGTCCCTCCCTCGCTGTGTGTGTGTGTCTCCCTCCGTCGCTGTGTGTGTGTGTGTGTGTGTGAGTCCCTCCCTCGCTGTGTGTGTGTGTGTCCCTCCCTCGCTCTGTGTGTGTGTGTGTGTCCCTCCCTCGCTGTGTGTGTGTGTGTGTGTACCTCCCTCGCTGTGTGTGTTTGTGTGTGTGTCCCTCCCTCGCTGTGTGTGTGTGTGTGTGTGTGTGTGTGTATCTCCCTCGCTGTGTGTGTGTGAGTCCCTCCCTCGCTGTGTGTGTGTGTGTCCCTCCCTCGCTCTGTGTGTGTGTGTGTGTCCCTCCCTCGCTGTGTGTGTGTGTGTGTGTACCTCCCTCGCTGTGTGTGTTTGTGTGTGTGTCCCTCCCTCGCTGTGTGTGTGTGTGTGTGTGTGTGTGTGTCGCTCCCTCGCTGTGTGTGTGTGTTTGTGTGTGTCCCTCCCCCGCTGTGTGTGTGTGTGTGTGTGTGTGTCTCTGCCTCGCTGTGTGTGTGTCCCTCCCTCGCTCTGTGTGTGTGTGTGTGTGTGTGTGTGTGTGTGTGTGTGTCCCTCCCTCGCTGTGTGTGTGTGTGTCCCTCCCTCGCTGTGTGTGTGTGTCTCCCTCCCTCGCTGTGCGTGTGTGTGTGTGTCCCTCCCTCGCTGTGTGTGTGTGTGTGTGTCCCTCCCTTGCTCTGTGTGTGTGTGTGTGTGTGTGTGCGTGGGTGTGTGTCCCTCCCTCGCTGTGTGTGTGTGTGTGTCCCTCCCTCGCTGTGTGTGTGTGTGTGTCCCTCCCTCGCTGGGTGTGTGTGTGTCCCTCCCTCGCTGTGTGTGTGTGTGTGTGTGTCCCTCCCTCGCTGTGTGTCTGTGTGTGTGTGTGTCCCTCCCTCGCTGTGTGTGTGTGTGTGTGTCCCTCCCTCGCTGTGTGTGTGTGTGTGTCCCTCCCTCGCTCTGTGTGTGTGTGTGTGTGTGTCCCTCCCTCACTGTGTGTGTGTGTGTCCCTCACTCGCTGTGTGTGTGTGTGTGTGTGTGTCCCTCCCTCGATGTGTGTGTGTGTGT
Source organism: Chiloscyllium punctatum (assembly GCF_047496795.1). NCBI lineage: Eukaryota > Metazoa > Chordata > Chondrichthyes > Orectolobiformes > Hemiscylliidae > Chiloscyllium > Chiloscyllium punctatum. The sequence continues at coordinate 61,618,547 of NC_092771.1, forward strand.
GTGTCCCTCCCTCGCTCTGTGTGTGTGTGTGTGTGTGTGTGTGTGTCCCTCCCTCGCTGTGTGTGTGTGTGTGTCCATCCCTCGCTGTGTGTGTGAGTGTGTCCCTCCCTTGCTGTGTGTGTGTGTGTGTGTGTGTGTGTGTCCCTCCCTCGCTGTGTGTCCGTGTCCCTCCCTCGCTGTGTGTCCGTGTGTGTCCCTCCCTCGCTGTGTGTGTGTGTGTGTCCCTCCCTCGCTGAGTTTGTGTGTGTGTGTCCCTGCCTCGCTGTGTGTGTGTGTGTCCCACCCTCGCTGTGTGTGTGTGTGTGTCTGTCCCTCCCTCGCTGTGTGTGTGTGTGTGTGTGTCCCTCCCTCGCTGTGTGTGTGTATGTGTCCCTCCCTCGCTGTGTGTGTGTGTGTGTGTCCCTCCCTCGCTGTGTGTGTGTGTGTGTGTGTGTGTCCCTCCCTCGCTGTGTGTGTGTGTGTCCCTCCCTCGCCGTGTGTCTGCGTGTATCCCCCTCACTGTGTATGTGCATGTCCCTCCCTCGCTTTGCAAGTGTGTGCCCCCTCTCAATTTGTGTGCACATGCCCTCCCCCTCGCGGGGTGTGTGCTTGTCCCTCCTTCGCTGAGTGTCCCTCCCTCGCTATGTGTGTGCGTGTCCCTCCCACGCTGTGTGTCCATGCTCCCTCCCTCGCTGCGTGTGTCAGCGTGTTCCTCCCTCACTCTGTGTGTGTGTGTGTGTGTGTGTGTGTGTCCCTCCCTCGCTGTGTGTCCATTGCTCTCTGTGTATGTGCGCATGCATGTCCTTCCCTCACTGTGTCAGTGTGTGTGTGTGTCCCTTCGCTGCGTGTCCCTCCCTCGCTGTGTGTGTGTGTGTGTGCGTGTCCCTCCCTCGCTGTGTGTGTGTGTGTGCGTGTCCCTCCCTCGCTGTGTGTGTGTGTGTGCGTGTCCCTCCCTCGCTGTGTGTGTGTGTGTGTGTGTGTCCCTCCCTCGCTGTGTGTGTGTGTGTGTGTGTGTGTCCCTCCCTCGCTGTGTGTGTGTGTGTGTGTGTGTGTGTGTGTGTGTGTGTGTGTGTGTGTCCCTCCCTCGCTGTGTGTGTGTGTGTGTGTGTGTGTCCCTCCCTCGCTGTGTGTGTGTGTGTGTGTGTGTGTCCCTCCCTCGCTGTGTGTGTGTATGTGTCGCTCCCTCGCTGTGTGCATGTGTGTGTCCCACCCTCGCGGTGTGTGTGTGTGTGGGTCCCTCCCTCGCTGTGAGTGTGTGTGTGTGTGTTTGTCCCTCCCTCGCTGTGAGTGTGTGTGAGTGTGTCCCTCCCTCGCTGTGAGTGTGTGTGTGTATGTGTCCCTCCCTCGCTGTGAGTGTGTGTGTGTGTCCCTCCCTCGCTGTGAGTGTGTGTGTGTGTGTCCCTCCCTCGCTGTGAGTGTGTGTGTGTGTGTGTGTGTCCCTCCCTCGCTGTGAGTGTGTGTGTGTGTGTGTCCCTCCCTCGCTGTGTGTGTGTGTGTGTCCCTCCCTCGCTGTGTGTGTGTGTCCCTCCCTCGCTGTGTGTGGGTGTGTGTGTGTGTGTCCCTCCCTCGCTGTGTGTGCGTGTGTGTGTCCCTCCCTCGCTGTGTGTGTGTGTGTGTGTCCCTCCCTCGCTGTGTGTGTGTGTGTGTCCCTCCCTCGCTGTGTGTGTGTGTGTCCCTCCCTCGCTGTGTGTGTGTGTGTGAGTGTGTGTGTGTGTGTGTGTCCCTCCCTCGCTGTGTGTGTGTGTGTGTGTCCCTCCCTCGCTCTGTGTGTGTGTGTGTGTGTGTATGTGTGTGTCCCTCCCTCGCTATGTGTGTGTGTGTGTGTCCCTCCCTCGCTGTGAGTGTGTGTCCCTACCTCGCTGTGAGTGTGTGTGTGTGTGTGTCCCTCCCTCGCTGTGAGTGTGTGTGTGTGTGTGTGTCCCTCCCTCGCTGTGTGTGTGTGTGTGTCCCTCCCTCGCTGTGTGTGTGTGCCCCTCCCTCGCTGTGTGTGTGTGTGTGTGTGTGTGTGTCCCTCCCTCGCTGTGTGTGCGTGAGTGTGTCCCTCCCTCGCTGTGTGTGTGTGTGTGTGTCCCTCCCTCGCTGTGTGTGTGTGTGTGTCCCTCCCTCGCTGTGTGTGTGTGTGTCCCTCCCTCGCTGTGTGTGTGTGTGTGTGTGTGTGTGTCCCTCCCTCGCTGTGTGTGTGTGTGTGTCCCTCCCTCGCTCTGTGTGTGTGTGTGTGTGTATGTGTGAGTCCCTCCCTCGCTATGTGTGTGTGTGTGTGTCCCTCCCTCGCTGTGTGTGTGTGTGTCCCTCCCTCGCTGTGTGTGTGCGTGTGTGTGTGTCCCTCCCTC